>NW_025953341.1:879884-918621 GCF_018812025.1 Megalobrama amblycephala | reverse complement strand
TCAAGAAATTGTGGTGAGGAGTATATGTACTGTCAAATATACGTAATACAATATACTGATCAGCTAACAGAAGTTCTCTGAAATACATAATTTCATTCTGCTTTATTGTCCATCTATTTTTGTTGCTGAAAATCGTTATAGTCTTTGCGATTTACATTATGCCTCATTCCCAAAGGAACTGTACGTTGAACTTTTACCCACACCTGTTGTTCAAGATAAACAGTAAAAGTTTTTGACCTTTGTATCATGACGACTCCACCCGTACATAAGGATTTCATCTTGCTCTCATACAGCAATGAGGACATAAACTTCCAAGAATGACTTCTAAACCAGGTATCACATTTCATTTTAAATACATTGTTTGTTATATGAAATAGGCCTTAGTCAGGGTAGTGCAAATGAAAAGTGAAAATGAGGCTGTAATGGACACAGAAGTAGGCCTAAATTGTGTTCAATGGATTGTACTGTTGTTTAACATTATGCCAATTATTTATCTAATGAAATGTCTTTCCAAAAAAAAAAAAAAAAACTTTCAGTAGACAAAAATTGAATAAAACAATTTTCAAAAGTTGTACTGTAAGTTGTGAAGTGTGATTTAGGACCTTTATACTGTGCGTGTCATTATGAATATGATGATGATGACTGATTGTATGACGATCCCTCACAGAATCACTTTCATCCATGTTAAATTCAATATGGCGCGTATAACCTCTAAACGTCTAAAGTCTACAGTAATTAATGTAGAGTAGCATACAACACAACATAAGTTTAGTTTAATTATGAATGTACTGTATCAGGAACAAATCAGTGTTAAAGACACTGTCTTTCAGTGTTGAGAGCAGGGCTGTGCCCACCATTGATGTCCTATGTATTTTTCAGGTGTTTATTATAAAGGTTGAGAAATAATAGCCTAATATTAACTCTATTTTGATTGGTGCTGCAATGAATTGTGCCAAGATAACCAACCTTCTCATCTGAGCTGCCTCAGCAGTCTAAAACCACAAATCAAATGAAAGTAAGTGAATTATATGTTCATAGACACTGCTGAGAGCAGCGTGCCGCAGTTGAAGGGTTAGTTCACCCAAAAATGAAAATTCTGTCATTTATTAACTACTCTCATGCTGTTCCACACCCGCAAGACCTTTGTTAAAACAAATTAACAAATTAAGATATTTTAGTTGAAATCCGATGGCTCCGTGAGGCCTCCATAGGGAGCAATAACATTTCCTCTCTCAAGATCCATAAAGGTACTAAAAGCATATTTAAATCAGTTCATGTGAGTACAGTGGTTCAATATTAATATTATAATGCGATGAGAATATTTTTGGTGTGCCAAAAAAACAAAACAAAATAATGACTTATTTAGTGATGGCCGATTTCAAAACACTGCTTCAGGAAGATTCGGAGCATAAATAAATCAGTGTGTCGAATCATCTGTTCGGAGCGCCAAAGTCATGTGATTTCAGCAGTTTGGCAGTTTGACCCGTGATCTGATTCATAATTTTTTTTTTTTTTTTGGGTGAACTAACCCTTTAACAGCCATAAAGTAGCTAAAGAATTTGTAAACGAGAGAAATAATCCGTGATGCACACAAATAAACGTATCTAATTTCTAAATCTAATTTCACCATTTTTGAATTTAAAATATATGATTTAAGTGATTCAGGTCATTTGTAACTGTAAATGTGGTGAGACAACGAACAGGTGTTTTCATTGGCATAATATTAATAATGAATGTGCACATATTGTTGAATTTAATAAACTTAGTTAGCTTTACTGGTAGCCTTCAGCCTTTGCATGCTACTGAAAGGGGACCATGAAAAAAGGTGTTACAAATCAATCAGTTTAATTTACTTTTATGTAGTTCTGTAGAATGGTGAAAGTGGTGAAATCTGTGAATCTCATACAGGATGAGAAAACAGACAGACATCAGAAGTCAGAGATGATGTTTGATTGAAGACTAAGGACAGACACGGAGGAGAGAACAGAGTATAAACATGTCAAGCGCTGACACCAGAGGTGAGGATGACAGATAGATTCAAATGACTGTTCAGGAACATTTTATCAAATTCATTCAATAGACCAAATAAGAGCAGAGATATTATTAAGATTATCACGGTTTCTTCATTGTATATTCAGAGAAAGTTAAAATGAGCAACATTCTGAGTTTTCTCAAGACAACAAGTCAAAAAACACTAAAGTGATTGCATTTTCTAAACTGATTTCTCAGCATTTCTCTTTGATATTTCTGCTTGTAAGCATTATTTAAAGATGGTTTCTATTGGTTTGTGTTACTGTGATGATAGAAGAAATAGAAGATTTTCTTTTCATACAGTGATTTTTGCCCACAATCCTCCTTGCAGAAGAAGATGGAGCAAAGAAAAACCCCCTATGAGTAAGTCTTTTTACAGATAAACAAACACATGAAGTAATTAAGAGAATGTTGAAATTATGGGCAGATTGACCCCTTAAAAGCAGAAGAGATAAATTCAGCCTTAAACACCTCCTACTGGTGTATTATGTCCGTTTTGAATAGTGATGTTGGATTAAGTTCAAGATCTTGGCATCGTAACATGTTACATATCACATGAGCTCTGTGATAATGTATGAAGTGAGGATTGTGAATCTCACTCTTTACAGTGAGGATTGTTCTGCTGGGGAAGAGCGTGTCAGAAAACAGTCAGGTGGGAAACTTCCTGTTGGGAGGAGCAGCGCTTGACAGTGAAGCTCCTCCAGGTGTTGTAGAGAGAGTTGGAGGAAGATTGAAGGACAGACATGTGATGGTCATCAACAGTCCTCAGCTGCTCCAGACACATCTGTCACTCCGTCACATCACACAGACAGTGAAAGAGTGTTGTGTCTCTGTCTGATCCAGGACCTCATGTGATCGTTCTGGCTCCTCAAACATGATCAGTGTTCAGCAGAAGATCAGGAGTGTGTGGAGAAGGTGCTGGACTCTTTCTCTGAGAGGGTTTATCAACACACCATGGTGCTCACCACACAAGAGCCCACTGAAACCAATGACATCCTACAGAAGATCATTCAGAAATGCTTCAACAGACACTTCAGTCTTCAGAGAAGAAGCTCTCCTGATGATCTTCTGCAGATGTTTGAGGACATTATGAAAATTAATAATGGATGTCACCTGGATTGTGCTGAAGCTTCACAGTATTTCTCAATGGAGCAACAAGCCACAGAAAGACGTGAGTGTGATGATATTTGATGTGTCTAATGATAAACGAACCATTTTTAAATGTTAAGTTCAAGTTCATTTTACTATTAACTGTCAAGGCTGAACAGGCAGGCAAACTCATGAAATGTTCTTCTCAGTTTCAGAGGGTGTGAAGCTGAATCTGGTTGTGTGTGGAAGTAACAGGACATTAAAATCCTCCATATCAGAGCTGATCCTGCAGCAGACACACAGAAAATCAGATGTGGATCTTCATAGACGTCAGATCAGTCTGGTGGAGCTTCCAGTTCTTTTCAACACTCGTCTCTCAGAGGAGGAAGTGATGCGTCTGAGTCTCCGCTGTGTGTCTCTTCTGTGATCCTGGAGTTCATGTTTTCCTCCTCATTATTCCTGACACTCCACTGACTGATGAAGACAAAGCAGAAATGGAGGAGATCCAGAGGATATTCAGCTCCAGAATCAACAAACACATGATGATCCTCATAATGCAGAGTTCAGAGCATCAGACAGCAGAACTCAATGAAGAAACACAGTCTGTCATTGAGAGTTTTGGAGGACGACATCATTTCTTTGGTCCCAATACACAAGTGTCCACATTGATGGAGAACGTTGAGCAGATGCTGGAAGAAAACAGAGGAGAGTTTTACTCCACAGAGACATTTCTGGAGGCACAGATGAAAAAATTACTGCAATTTGAAGACATGAAGAAGAAAATTAATTCACTGGAGACACATTTACTGTCACCAGGTAATGACCAGAAAATTAATTTGGTCTTAAATGTTAATTCTGTAGTTTGGAGCTAATTAAATATCTTACACATTGAGAATATGTTTGGCATGAAGAGTTACATGAATGGTGTACCCTCACAAAAACTGTACTCAATCACTTAAAAAAAAAAAGGTGTTCAAAAACAATCCTCTCACTCATTAGCTGCCGCCAACATGGTATTGGTACTTAAAATACATAAAGAACAGAGCTGCTCATGCTTGCTAAAGAACTACTAAATTCCCCTTTAAAGCGCTATAAAAATGACAAATTTAAATTTCAGTTTCATTTCATGAGAAAGTGCTACACCACAACCATAAATGTTGGAGAACTATTAAATAAAGTTAGGGATGAATAGGGAAAGAATAAAGAGGAAGGGGGAAAGGGATGGTAATCAGGTTGACCCGGGCATCTGGCGTTGGCAGCCGGGAGACTTATAGTGGGGGAATCAACTCAGTTAAATGTAAGACGAGTGATTAGGACCCCCTATACAACCTGGAAGGGAAGAGAACAGAGGATGGTAAGGATAGTTGAATTGATGAGAGAAGGAAGGAAAAGGGAGGGTTTGAGAGAAAGAGACAAAGAGTACTGTTAGGCGTGTCCCAATATAAGAAGGTTTTGAGAAATCAGGTAATTGGTTGAGGCGTGGCTGGGTCCTGAACCTCAGTTAACTAGTTCAGTGGAGGATTTGATGAAGTGAATCTTGTGGCCAGTTTTCTGGTTTCAGTAAGAAAGAGTGGATCTTTTGGAGATGCTCAGGCAACGTGTCTGGAGAAAACGTATTCAGAATTAGGTTAGAATGGGCTGAGGAAGGCAGTTTAAATGGAAGATGTAAATAGGGTATGATGCTCCTAAGTGTTCCGTTTTGCTTCTCCAAAGAGTAAATATGAGAGTATATTGAGAGTGGGTAGAAATGTTAGAGATGCAGGGATAGATAGACGGATTGATGGATGAATGATGATGATGAAGTAGGGGCAAAATATTGAACATCGTAGGATGCCAACAAAAGGCAAGGAGGAACATGGCCTGCGTCTCAATGTGCATACTATCCATCCTAAATAGTTTGTGACACTAGTAATATTCAATACTATTTAGGGCGGATAGGGTGGATAGTATGCACATTGGGATGCAGGGATGGACTCTAAATAGCTTCAGTGAAGGGAGAGGATGCAGAGGCTAAGTCAGTCATAGGTTAGTAGAAGGCATTTGTAGTGGCGAGATAACCTTTGAAACAGTTCCAGCCCGTTAAGAAAGCTGAAAGAGAGCTTGGGGCAAGGCAATTATAGAAGTGAGATTTCTGGCCTGCTGGGTTAGTTGAAGATGTGTAACGCACTGGGTTACTTCACTGTAACCCTGTTCCCTGAAAAGGCGGGAACAAAAAGCTGCGCTTTATTCAGCGCTATGGGAACGTCTTTAGTCGTGACCAGCTGTGAATATATGTGTAAAACAACGTCAATGAAATTGACCTATATTTATAGCCTTGCGTGACGTCATTGGAATGCATCGTAGCGAGGCTATAATTAGATGTGCCACCTGTGCATCAGCAGATATTTTGTCTGAAGAGCAGTCCAGGGACATCTCAGTGCGGCAAAGAAGCGCAGCTTCTCGTTCCCGCCTTTTCAGGGAACAGGGTTACAGTGAAGTAACCCGGTGGCGTTCCCTTTCAAAGGCTACACTCTAAGCTGCGCTTTATTCAGCACTATGGGAACGAGAATACCCACGCCGCCGCACTGTGTGTTACCCCCAGGCTGTGAAGTGTGTCACAAGCACAGAGAGTCTCAGACGCTAGCTTGTGATGTCGACTCAAGGACATGGGAGCCCGGAGTAACATGAACATCCAAACTATAAAACTTTATGAATGTGTGCGGAGAGGACCAACCTGCCGCATCACAAACATTTTGTAAGGGGGTGCCCCCAGCCAAAGCTCTAGAAGAGGCAACCCCCCTGGTGGAATGAGCCCTGATGCCCGTTGGCGAAGTTTGACCACGTGCCTCATAAGCAAGGGCAATAGCATCTCTCACCCAATGTGACATGGTCTGTTTCTTGACGGCCGCACCCCTGTTATGGCCGCCATGACAAACAACAAGTTGCTCTGACTTACGCCACTGGCTAGTGCAGTGGACATAAGTCTGAAGAGCACGGACTGGACACAGTCTGTGAAGTCTCTCCTGCTCTGGCATTGTGAACGGCGGAGGGCAGAAGGCTTCAAGAGTGACCGGATGCAAGTTCGAGAAAGGAACCTTAGGCAGATAGTCAGGATGAGGATGCAAAATAGCTTTCATTATTCCTGGGGCAAAGTCTAAGCAGGATGGCACAATGGACAGAGCTTGCAAATCCCCAATTCTTTTCAGAGAAGTTATAGCCATAAGAAAAACCATTTTCAGTTAACAGCTTGTCAGAAACTGACTCTAACGGTTCAAAGGGGGTCTCAACCAGGCCTTCTAAGACTATTGCTAGGTCCCATGAAGGGATCCTGGTTCTAGAAGGAGGCTTAAGCCACCTGGCTCCTCAAACTAAACAAGAGAGCAGGACATGCTTGCCCAACGATACCCCGTCAATCAGAGCGTGGCAGGCCGAGAGAGCGGCCACATAAACCCTGAGAGTGGCGGGGCATGAGCTATCGGGGTAGAAGAGCCTTGGTGAGAGGGGTAAAGAAGAACTCAAAGATCACTGTGGCTGAGCTCCAGAGATGCAGTCTGGAGATGGGAGAAAGTTGTAGAAAGTCAACCATCTGATCCAGGCAGCCCTCCACCAGTCAGGGCTTTATGGCAGAGTGGCCCTGACGGAAGCCTCTCCTCAGTGCAAGACACATGAAAGCCCGCATGGAGTTTGCTAAAAAAACACCTGAAGGACTCCAAGATGGTGAGAAATAAGATTCTCTGATCTGATGAGACCAAGATAGAACTTTTTGGCCTTAATTCTAAGCGGTATGTGTGGAGAAAACCAGGCACTGCTCATCACCTGTCCAATACAGTCCCAACAGTGAAGCATGGTGGTGGCAGCATCATGCTGTGGGGGTGTTTTTCAGCTGCAGGGACAGGACGACTGGTTGCAATCGAGGGAAAGATGAATGCGGCCAAGTACAGGGATATCCTGGACGAAAACCTTCTCCAGAGTGCTCAGGACCTCAGACTGGGCCGAAGGTTTACCTTCCAACAAGACAATGACCCTAAGCACACAGCTAAAATAACGAAGGAATGGCTTCACAACAACTCCGTGACTGTTCTTGAATGGCCCAGCCAAAGCCCTGACTTAAACCCAATTGAGCATCTCTGGAGAGACCTAAAAATGGCTGTCCACCAACGTTTACCATCCAACCTGACAGAACTGGAGAGGATCTGCAAGGAATGGCAGAGGATCCCCAAATCCAGGAGTGAAAAACTTGTTGCATCTTTCCCAAAAAGACTCATGGCTGTATTAGATCAAAAAGGTGCTTCTACTAAATACTGAGCAAAGGGTCTGAATACTTAGGACCATGTGACATTTCAGTTTTTCTTTTTTAATAAATCTGCAAAAATGTCAACAATTCTGTGTTTTTCTGTCAATATGGGGTGCTGTGTGTACATTAATGAGGGAAAAAAATGAACAAATGATTTTAGCAAATGGCTGCAATATAACAAAGAGTGAAACATTTAAGGGGGTCTGAATACTTTCCGTACCAACTGTATATGATTAGTTCTAGTTTAATAGTTGTTTAGAAAAACTATCCTAGCTTGTCCAGCAAACTATGGGTTTTCTCATAGACTATTTTGAAAGAAATTTTATTCTCTGGCCACGAGAATAAATTCCTATTATAGCATCAAAGCGCAAAGCAATGTTGTAGAAACGAAACGTAGAAGTGACTTGGTTTTCTGAATGAGCAGCAGAAACAATCGAGCATGAATTTAATGTATTTAATATATGAGACTACGAATACATAGACTAAATATACACTAAGAATACACAAATATGGAAAACGAAAGTAAAGTCAAAGAAACAGAGGTGATCAAAAGAGTGGCAAATTACAAACAGTTAACCTTTGAGAGCCAGCAAGGAAACTCAGTTTACACAAATTTTAAAAGGTTGTTAGTTGCATAAGTTCAGAGTGCTGTAGTTACTGCCTTTCTGTAGAGTTTCAATGCACATGGCTTGGAGCGATTGGTCCTTTTCAGGAGGGCGTTCTCCGGCGGGTTTTCCAAAGCAAGGATTTAACTTGAAAGTAAGATAACTGGAAATAAAGAAGAGAGTCCGTCTCCTAGGTGATGGAGGATGACGAAGGCTTGACAAAAGTAAACTTGTGCCAAGAAGATTGTCGTCCCGATGAAGAGGAGTGATGTCACCTCGGCTCCCGCAGGAGCTCAGTTCTTCTGCCCAATTTCTCCACTGCCGCAGAAGTAATGTCGCCTCGGCTACCTCAGGAGCTCAGATCCTCTGGCTATTCTCTCCACTGCCGCAGCAGTGATGTCGCCTCAGCTCCCCTAGGAGCTCAGTTCTTCTGGTCAATTTCTCCACTGCCGCAGCAGTGATGTCGCCTCGGCTCCCGCAGGAGCTCAGTTCCTCTGGCTATTCTCTCCACTGCCGCAGCAGTGATGTCAACCTATACCCCAAACAGCACATTCAGCGTACACAATGCAATTTTTGGGGGTCATCATTAACGTTTCCGGCTGCTGTCCTGCATTGGTTTGCAATTTTGGGGGGAGTACTCTGGGTTCGGGCCAAAATACAGAGATCGGAGCCCTCTCCTCGGACAGCATGCCAAATACACATACTACTACGCATACTATTTACTATCTGATTATTTGTAAGCGTGAACTTGTGAATTGGATGATAACTGCAAAACGTGATCTGCCTTTATTGATGATTTCTGCTACTGCTGTGTTGTCTGAGTGGGTGAGTACTGATTTCCTAGACCATTCAAGCCCCCAAGAGGTGGTGGCTATGATTATGGGGTATATTATGTTAAGTGCTGAAAAGAACATGCTTGAACTGTGAGTTAAAAGAACTGGACTCTGAGGCCATTCGTAGGCAAACCAGTGCCCACTATAAGCTGAAGCTGAAGCCTCTAGAGGGTGCTGCATCAGAGTAAAATGTAATGTCACTGGGATGAGTGATGTAGTCATTGTAGAAAAGAAAATGTAATACCGTTCCAGGATGAGAGAAATTGTTGCCAGAGG
This sequence comes from Megalobrama amblycephala, assembly GCF_018812025.1. Taxonomy (NCBI): domain Eukaryota; kingdom Metazoa; phylum Chordata; class Actinopteri; order Cypriniformes; family Xenocyprididae; genus Megalobrama; species Megalobrama amblycephala. The sequence continues at coordinate 909,514 of NW_025953341.1, read as the reverse complement.
CACATTTCCATTTGCATGCATCATCTAACATGACTGTTGTGGAGAGAGGGGATGGCTGCTGCTTTCAAAGGAAAATTGGACAAGAAGGACTTCCCCTGAGTGATTATCCAGATGCTTTGAACGGACGGATGGATGGACGGATGAATGGATGGATTGGGGGATGGAAAAGATAGGGGGATGGAAGGTTAGGGAATGGATGGATGGATGGATGGATGGATGGATGGATGGATGGATGGATGGATGGAAGGAACTGAGGTGGCCTAGAAGTGCTAGTATTTAATTTCATGGTCGATGGTAGCATATTGCATGAGAAGACTGGAGCTGAGATGATACTGTTAGTGCTTGGAATGTGAGCACTGTGGGGAGAAGACAAGTTGATTATTTACTATTCTCTTTTAAGAATAGATCAGTTAAAAATAGAAATGGAGGTTGAAGGAGTCCAGATTGCCCTGCGTGTGATAGAATAATCCCATGGGTTGCTGAATATGTTATTTGGACAGAAGAGTTAGCTGTTTGAGAAATGTCAGAGTAAACAGGAGCCATATTGCTGTAAACTGCGGCTAATTTGTGAGCATAGCTGCTGAGACAGGAGAAGGGTGATGGACTGCTGTAGCTGGCCGAGTAGGAGGGGGGGGTAGACTGGTTGAAAATAGAAATGGAGGTTGATAAAGGACTGAATAGTTAAAGGGTTAGTTCATCCCAAAATGAAAATTCTGTCATTAATTACTCACTTTAATGTCGTTCTACAACAGTAAGACTGTTCATCTTTGGAACACAAATTAAGATATTTTTGATGAAATTCGATGGTTCAGTGAGGCCTCTATTGCCAGCAATGTCACCTCAAGATCCATAAAGATACTAAAAACATTTAAAACAGTTCATGTGACTACAGTGGTTCAACCTTAAAGGGATAGTTCACCCAAAAATGAAAATTTGATGTTTATCTGCTTACCCCCAGGACATCCAAGATGTAGGTGACTTTGTTTCTTCAGTAGAACACAAATGCTGATTTTTTTTTTAACTCCAACCGTTGAGGTCTGTATTATATTTTGCACAAAAACAAAACAAAAATAACAACTTTATTCAACAATTCCATTCTTCTACGCGTTCAGTGCTTCCAGATTCTATGTTAGAATGCCGGCTCATTATTGAACATGAACAGCGTCGGCCAATACAGAGTCAGCGTTCTGACGTAGAACACGGAACCGCTGCACTGTGTTCACTGCATAAACAGCATAGGAGACAGACATAGAAGAGAAGAAATTTTCTCAAAATAAGAACTTAACAGACATATATATAATATTCTGGGACAGACCAAGCAATCTTGCTGAGCAGCAGAATGTTGTCAGGGTCACCTTTTCTCTGGTGGGTTGCAAAGAGATGAATAACTGGGCATTCACAAACAGATAAGCACAGCAACGGCCTCCAATAGTGGGCCGACCCAAAGCTGATGAGCTGGGAAATAGAGCACTGTCTGAAGATATCCATTTATGCCTGGCCGGTACTTCTTGGATGTATAGGTTTGGAGGCTGATGTTCCACTTGTGGGCCGATGTCGGGCAGATGTATATGTGCTGTCCGGGTTGGTGTTTCTAGGTGGAAGGCATTTGGGGTTTTTATGTGTGAGGAAATGTTTGTCTGTAATATTTGTAGAATGTAACTGGAGTTTAAAACTGATCCATTTCCTCTTTTACTGGTTGAACAGAGAGTGAAGATGATGTGAGGATTGTGCTTCTGGGAAAAACTGGAGTTGGGAAAAGTGCAACAGGAAACACCATCTTAGGAAGAGATGCATTTATAGCAGAAACATCTCAAGAGTCAGTCACTAAAGAGATTCACAGGGAAACAACGGAAACCAAAGGCCGACTTGTTACTGTGATCGACACGCCAGGACTATTTGATCTTGAACTTACTAATGAGGAGATCCAGAGAGAAATCAGCCACTGCATCTCCATGATCCTGCCTGGACCACATGTGTTCATCATTGTGCTCAATTTAGGGCAACGATTCACTCAAGAAGAAGCTACATCAGTGAAGATCATCCAAGATATGTTTGGTGAGAAATCTCTAAAGTACACCATGGTGCTCTTCACCAGAGGAGATGATCTGAAGAACAAAAAAATTGAACAGTGTTTGGGAAAACCTGGATCTCCTTTGATGAAGCTGATTGAAGCGTGTGGAAACAGATTCCATGTGTTCAATAATAATCAGACTGGAGACCGAACACAGGTGTCTGATCTACTGGAGAAGATAGACAACATGGTGACAGCGAACGGAGGGAGTTTCTACTCATGTAAGATGTTCAGAGAGATGGAGAGAGAAAAACAAGAACAACAAATGAAGATCCTGATGGACAGAATCAGAGAAAAAGAAGAACTGATTAAGAAACATGAAGAAGAAAAAGAGAGAATGAAGATGATGATGAAAGAAGAAAGACAGAATCAGAAGAAAGAGAAAAAGAGAAGAGAAGAAGAACTCAAAAGAGAAATAAGAGAACAAGAGAAACACCAGAGAGAGATACGATATGAGATGAGACAAGAACGAGAGATATTTAAACATGAAATAGAAGAAATGAGGCAAGAACACGAGAAGTTAAAAACAGAAACAGAAAAACTTCAGATCAAATATGAGTCTGAAATAGACAGACTGATGAATGAGAACAAGAGAAAGAAAAGAGAAAAAGAGTTTAATGAAAGAGAAGCTCAACAAAAGACTTTTGAAGAGAAACTAAAACTCCTTGAAGAACAAAATGAATATGAACTAAATAGAAGACAAGCGGAGAGGAGAGAGGAAAATGAAAGACAGATAGAGGATATGAAGATGATCTGCTCTGAAACTGATGATTTACTACAGGTGAGTGTCCATGTTACTTAGTCTTTAATTTATTATTATTATTTTTTTTTTTCGTAAAGCAGTAGTAGTAATGGTATTAGAGGTGGTAAAAATACTAATACTATACTAATAATAGAGCAGCTCCAAACTAAGACAATCAATGTCTCTCAGCTTTTCTAATTCACTGCTTACTGAATGGTTTGTGTTGGTTTCAACTCTAAAAGGTCACAGCTTACAGGAAACTAGAGACCGAATACAGCAAGTGGTCCTGGAGGCTTTACAGGGCCATGATTGAAACTGAGAACAAACTATACAACAAAATAGAAAATGAAGCAATTCAAGAAGTTAAAGAAACTGATCTTCAAAGAGAACTGAAGAAGACAAGTGAAGAAGTGGAAAAATCAATGTCTGAATTCTTTGAGAAAGACACAGATGCAGATATACTGATTCAGTGGAAAACATTATTTAAAATCAAAATCAAAAAGCATCAGGATAAAATTGTGAGAGAAACAAAGAGGAAATTAACTGAGATTCTTCAGCAGCGAGACCTGAAGAAAAAGATGGATGTTCAGAGGACACATCATGAAAACACTCTCATTGAAAAGAGCAAAGAACTTGCCTTAAAACTCAAAGACAAAACAAATGATGAACAAACACTGAAGAAAGAGTTTGATTTGTTTTGGGAAAATTTGAAAATCTTCAGTGAAGCCATTGAACCTGTAAGATATATTGAGAAGAAGAGAGAAGAGTACTATCGTATTTTCCAGAAATACTGTCATGGAGCAACATCAGCTGCCATTTTGGGTGAGATCATCTGTCAGAAACTGAAAGAGCCTATTGAGCAGAGTGTCTACAAGAAGACTGCCAGAGATCTGACTGATGAAATGATGACAAACTGTGAATCACTGAATGGAAACAGATCAAATCTGGAGAAACACATCCTGAAGACACTGGCAGAAGAGGAGGATTTTGACAAATACATGAACTACATTCATAAACCCAGAGATCACTTCAAGAGTTTCATCAGAGATGAAGTCAGTCGGTACATCACTGATAAGTTCAGTGTCAAGTGTTTTACCCAAGATGAAGGAGAACATTGAACTCCTGCAGCAGAAGATCATGAAAGCAGCACATGAATCTGCTGAACCTGTTCAAGAGAACACAGGAGATGTTGATTTGTGGTTTATGAATTTCAGACTGCAGCTCTCAAATGAGCTGATCTTCTCTGTAAAAGACCTCACTGGAGTGAAACATGATGATGTTGATGATTTCAAACTTCTAGATGTGATAAGACAAGAACTTCCTGCTATAATGTCTGATATCTGTAGTAGATTCAACACAGATATATTTGATGAAAAGCTTTACCTCAAGTTCAGGCCAAATGAGATTCTGACCGATCACTTCTGTGGTATTGTTGGGTTCAGTGTCCGTTCTGTAAAGCCATCTGCACCAAAAACATGGAACATGATGGAGAACACAGTGTTCATTTCCACAGAGTGAGAGGAGTTAATGGCACATATTACCGTTCAACAAAGAATCTCTGTTCTGATATTTGCACAAGTTTAGTTTTAAGTGATCAGTATTTTAATACATCAGAAGGAAGGTTTCCATATAGAGATTACAGAAAAGCAGGAGGAGATTATGCCATCTGGAGAATCACCCCTGACCTCTCTGAACTGCCCTACTGGAAGTGGTTTGTGTGCAGATTCCAGAAAGATCTAGAAAAATACTACAATAAAACATTTGAGAGTTATGGTGAGATTCCAGATGAATGGAGAAAATACTCAAAACATGAAGCTATTCAGAGTTTGGGTCAATATATATGAACCTCATGTCTCATCTCAGATCTCTTAAGATCACAGGTTAAGACACAGTAAGACTCTGAACTCATCTACACCTCATCACAGAGAACATGAAGAGTACGCTGAATACAAGCTGGTAAAGAACATATTCAATCTGAAAGTGTTCTGGCTCCAGATTCACAAAAATCTTTTTAAGAAAGAAGTTAAGAAAGTTCATAGGATAAATTCTAAAACAATCAAAATTCTCAAATATTCTCATAAGTACATCTTTTTTTTTTTTCATAAAAGATTATATGCTTTGGTGTTATTTTAAAGGCTGGTGATTGCTGAACACTTGTTGAAATGAAAAGCATCTAAATTATTTTAGAAATGATTACTGTAGTTATCATAATTAGCACACAGACTATATTTGGTTGTGACATTTTTAATAGGAGTTGTGATTGGTTGTGACTGGTTTAATGGGAGTGCATCACTCAGTGTTGCGTTTTTATTACACTGTGTTATGTTAAAATAGTCGTCTTGGGCCACAGGTGTGGAAACACCCTGGATGGACATCCAGTCAATCGCAGGGCTCACACACTCAAACACGTTCACACAATATGGTGTCTCCATTTGACCTATGCGTTTGTGAGGGAAACCAGAGCACCTGGAGGAAATACATGGAGAACATGCAAACTCCACACAGAAAGGCCTCCTAGCTGAGCTGGCGCCAGTGCACTCACTACACACCCGCTATAGGTGGAGAGAAGAGAGAGTAATCGAGCCAATTCACTGGTTGGGGATTATTAGGAGACCATGATTGGTAAGGGCAATGGAGGGAATTTGGCCAGGACAATGGGTTATACCCCTACTCTTTACAAGAGGTGCCATGGGATTTTTAATGATCACAGAGAGCCAGGACCTCAATTCTCAGTCATCTGAAGGATGGTGATTGTTACAGTATAGTGTCCCAGTCACTACACTGGGACGTTAGAACCCACACAGACCACAGCATGAGCACCCCCTACTGGACTCACTCACTCCACTTTCAACAGCTACCTAGTTTTCACAGGAGGTCTCCTATTCACGTACTAACCAGGCTCAACACTGCTTAGCCTTATGCCGGGCACACACCGCACAATTTTTAAAGTCGTGGGACCGCTGTTCTTCTCACACCACACGGATGTCTGGCATACCACTTAGTTGCTGTTGTGTGCAAACTACATGACGGATTAGCAACAGGGTTACACATTACACAACTTTTCAATAGGAAGAATCATCCGACAACTCTGTCTGGTTATGAACCTAGATCAGCAATGAACAAAGACCATTTTCAGTCCTTTCAGATAATTTACCCTAGAAACATTGCATTTTTTTAACCTGCTTAGAATTTGATCAGAATGAGATTTAACAGATATGCTTATGTGTGTACAGTACCTATAGAAAGCCATCATACCTTGTAAAAATCTTTTGTATTGACGCTGATACAAACTGTATGCTAATTGTCAATCATCTTTAACATCTCAAAAAATGTGCTTTAGGGTGTAACAGACAAGCTTGTTACTAAGTCTTTTGTCTGCAGTTTTCTTCCTCATAGGGGTGCTATGGTGCCTAAATGAGCTACTTAAGTAAAGGTGAGGAAGTTAGCATAGTAGCATCAGTAGAAAGCATTGCTTGACTGCGTATATGTGCTATGTCCTGGTTGGGAAATTTCCAGCTCAATTTAAAATATCTGTTTTCTTTCCTGTTATTTAAAAACTTGTCTGTTGATGATGTTTGTTGCCAAGACGTTTTTGAACTTGTTTGTTGATATATGCTGAGCAATTGTATGTAAGCTAAAAGGATGATACAGTTTATTTGTATGTATTTTAGAAGGACCATTTATCGGTTAAAATAAAATATGATTTAAAGCCCATATGGATGTAAGCTTGTGGCTTTTGGCTTACTTATGGCTGTACCTGATTCGGAAGAACTGTTATTGTGTGGTGTGAATTCATCACCAATAGTTGGATTATTCATCATCTAAGGGACACCTTCAACTTTGGACATTGTTGGACGAACTTCATACCCTCAAATAAGACTCTCACAAACACACCCGTTTTCACATTATTGAACTGTGCAACCTAATGCCCAATTTTTGCAATGCACCTATCCATTACATTGTTTTGTATAATGTGATTGATTGTCTTTTTCTTGTATTTTCTTTTTGTGTGGTGATAATTACTCATGGGTGTATAAAAGAATATTTGATTCATTTGGTGAGCATCTTTTCCTTCTTAATCTTTCCTTGTTAGGCATATCATTGTGCCTGCTGCAGCTATGGAACGGCAGCAAAGTTCCTTGATTATTACGCCTGAATGAGAGTATAGTTCCTAGCCATATCAGCCTAGAAAATCACAACTTTTCACTTTCTGTCGGTCTTAGTACACGATTTATCTACAGAAAACAGTGTTAATTTTGACAGCAAATTTTGATTTAGTTTTAGTCATAGACTTTTGACTAAAATGCCATTTAGTTTTAGTCATATTTTAGTCATCGGAAATTGTTTTAGTTTTAGTCTAGTTTTAGTCGACTAAATATCATAAGATTTTAATTCAATTCAATTCAATTCAAATTTATTTGTATAGCGCTTTTCACGATACATATCATTTCAAAGCAGCTTTACAGAAAATGGATGTCAACATTACAATTTAAAGAATGTAGTTAGCAAATAATATACTTTAGGTAATTAATTACAATCACTGTTAGCAGTTTAACTGAAGGTAGAAGCAAAGAGCTCCTGGAAAATGAATTACATTAACAATAAATTAGGATATAGAGATTGTGCAATGTGAATGTTGATCCAGATGATTGCGTCTTCTGAAGTCCTCGCAGGAGCTGGCGCCGTCTCTTCACAGGTGATGGTTGTCTGAGGTCTTCTTAAGAGGCTGGATCCAAACTGAAGCTGAAGTCCTCTCTAGTCACCTCAGGGCGGGTGTCCCGAGGTAAAACAGAAAAGCAAAAGGAGAATAATTAGCGTAGCTGCTGTTCATAACTTTAAGCAAAGATAGTCATGTGCAGTTGATCTGGTATGAGATGCATTATGTGAATGCTTGGCTAAAGAGATGAGTCTTTAATCTAGATTTAAACTGGGTGAGCGAGTCTGAGCCCCTAACATTATCAGGAAGGCTATTCCAGAGTTTCGGAGCCAAATGTGAAAATGCTCTCCCTCCTTTAGTGGACTTAGCTATCCTAGGTACAACCAGAAGTCCAGAGTTTTGTGACCTTAGAGAGCGTGAAGGATTGTAGGGCGATAGAAGATCGGTTAAGTACACGAGCTAAACCATTTAGAGCCTTATAGGTCATTAGCAATACTTTATAATCGATACAGAACTTAATAGGTAACCAGTGTAGAGATGATAAGATTGGTGTTATATGATCATATTTTCTTGACCTGGTAAGAACTCTAGCAGCTGCATTTTGTACTAATTGTAGCTTGTTTATTGATGAAGCAGGACAACCAGCTAATAATGCATTACAGTAATCTAGTCGAGATGTCATGAAAGCATGAACTAACTTTTCTGCATCAGAAATAGATAACATATTCCGTATCTTAGCAATGTTTCTGAGGTGGAAGAAGGCTGTTTTTGTAACATATGAAATATGATTTTCAAAGGACAAGTTGCTGTCTAATATAACACCCAGGTCTTTAACTGTCGAGGATGGAGTAACAGTACATCCTTCTAAATGCAGATTGTAGTCTGAGAGATTCTGTGTACAGGTTTTTGGTCCAATAAGTAATACTTCAGTCTTATCTGAATTTAATAGAAGAAAATTACTAGTCATCCAATGTTTTACTTCTTTAACACACTCTGTCAGTTTGGATAATTTAGAGATTTCATCTGGTCGTGATGAGATATATAACTGAGTATCATCGGCATAGCAGTGAAAACTAATTCCATGTTTTCTTATAATATTGCCGAGTGGCAGCATGTATATTGAAAATAGCAGAGGGCCTAACACCGATCCTTGCGGCACTCCATAGTTTACTATCGTGATCTTAGATTTTTCCCCGTTTATATAAACAAAATTGTGACGGTCTGATAGGTACGACTTAAACCACCGTAATGCCTGTCCCTGAATACCAGTGTAATATTGTAGTCGATCTAAGAGTATTATATGATCTATAGTGTCAAACGCAGCACTGAGATCAAGTAACACTATTATTGAGACACAGCCTTGGTCAGAAGCTAGAAGCAAGTCGTTTGTAATTTTAACGAGCGCAGTTTCTGTGCTATGATGAGACCTGAATCCTGACTGGAATTTTTCATAGATAGAGTTTTTTTGCAAGAAGGAGCACAATTGGACCGACACCACTTTTTCTAGTATTTTAGACATAAATGGAAGATTTGAAATGGGTCTGTAATTTGCTAATACGTTTGGATCTAATTGTGGTTTCTTAATGAGAGGCTTAATAACTGCTAGCTTGAACGGTCGTGGGACGTGACCTAGAGATAAAGACGAGTTGATAATATTGAGAAGAGGTTCTTCTGCTACAGGTAACAGCTCTTTCAGTAGTTTAGTGGGTATTGGATCTAATAAACATGTTGTTGGTTTAGACGCAGTGATAAGTTTATGTAGCTCTTCCTGTCCTATAGTTGTAAAGCACTGCAACTGTTCTTGAGGGGCGATAATTAAAGCTGAATCATAAAACTCTGTCAAAGGTTGTACATTTACAATTTTATTTCTGATACTTTCGATTTTTTCATTAAAGAAATTCATAAAGTCATCACTACTAAACTGTAATGAAACATTTTGTTCTGGTGATGTCTGTTTATTTGTTAATCTAGCTACTGTACTAAATAAGAACCGTGGATTGTTTTGGTTATTCTCTATAAGTTTGCGAAGATGCTCAGCCCTGGCTGCTTTTAGAGTCTTTCTATAGCGGGACGAACTGTCTTTCCATGCGATTCTGAAGACCCCTAGTTTTAGAGATTGTTTTTGTTCAGTAATTTTACAAAAATCTGGTTTGATCACGATTAGGTTTTTTCTAGATCCTTTATTTTTATTGTTAAACCTCACTATTCGGGGAATAGACACAGTTTCTATAGACTGTACTACACTCACATTTCTATCAATTAAGTGGGCAGAACACAGGCTGTGATTTGAGGTTTGACTTACTAGTCATATGGTGCGAAGCGTCTTGGAGATGTTCTCTGACAGAAGATCAGCTCCGATGCTGCTGGGGTGCAGGCCATCAGCACGGAAGAGCCTAGGACGCTCCCAGAAAAGATTCCAATTATTTACAAAGAGCAGCTTCTGTTCATTACACCAAGACATCAACCATTCATTTAAAGCAAATAATCTACTGAACCTTTCATGTCCTCGTCGGTACGTCGGAAGCGGTCCGGACACGATGATCTTCGTCGAGGGCGATGTGGCTCGTACCGTCTCGATCAGGCTTCTGAAGTCCTGCTTCAGCACCTCCGTCTGCCGCAGCCTGGTGTCGTTCACCCCCGCGTGCAGTACTACAGCTCCGATGGTCTCAGCACCGTTGAGGATCGCGGGAATCTGCACAGAGACATCGAGAACACGAGCACCAGGAAAACAGTGACTGCGCACCTTACCTTTGGCTGTGGTAGCGTGGACGTGGCGGACGATGGAGTCTCCGATGACCACAGCGTCGCGTTCTGCCTCGCGAAGAGGGGAGAAGCGGTTCCGTGTCGAGACGTCGAAGACCGGGGGCGGTGGAGGAGAGGTCCTGGTCCGAGGCCTGGCTCGCGTCTTCCGCTGCTGAAGCACCCAAGGTCCCTGGTGTGACGGCGCCGGAGTGAACGAGGGCTGGGATGAACGCGTTCTTGGTGCTCGGGCCCTGTGCAGAGAAACACACGGCGTAGAGGAAGCAGGAGTGTTAATATCGCGCTGCAAACTTACCGAGGGTTGGTGAGCGTCAGCGCGAGAAGTTTCCAGCGCTGTCTGCCGCTCGCGTAGCTCGGCCTGCTTCTCGAGAAGGATCCGGATCTGCCGCTCCACGGCCTCCAGTTCCAACTGCACCGCATGCAGCTCAAACGTATCCTCACCTGCACATAAAGGTAGAGAAACATCCAATACACTCGCCATTAGAGTAGATGAAACAATAATATTGTGAGAGAGAAGAGTACAAACGCTAGCGTAGCGTGGGCGTGGCACGCCGCTAATGCTAACGGGCTAAAGCTAGTAGCGAAAGTTCGGGAAGTCAGATAAAACTAGCGATATCAAGGTAATCCAAATGTTTTTTATATAAAATAATGTTGGGGATGTGTTCCCCCACCGAAAAAGAAAGAGTGATAGATTATAAGTTAGATTTTATGAGGCAAAAACAAACAATTAGGAATCAGCTCGACGGAGCTCTAGCTCAAACAACGCGGCAGCAACAAACAGGACGTGACGTATGCGTGACGTTAGATTTTAGTCGACTAAAATCTAATTTTGTTAAATTGTAATGCATTAAGCTTTAACAATACACAGATCCAATACACTGATATAGGTACATCTGATATTCCCCAAACTGTTTGTTTACCCAACTGTACTTTGCTCTACAAAGCGGACGGTGCAAAAACACGCGAGAGAGCAAAATTCAGTACTTTTCAGGGATTGACACACTTATCATTGAGGTACTATTATAGTTTTGGTTTAAAAAATTTTATTAGATTTGATTTTTAGTTTTTCTGCTTTCATTGTAATTTTAGCTAAAAGTTTTAGTAATTTTTTTGTGTTATTTGTCTTTTAGTTTTTGCTTTTAAATGTCTATAAGTTTTTATTTTGGTTTATTTTAATACCTCATGTTAAGCTAAAGCTTAGAAACTATTAAATAAAATAAGTTTACATTTTTATATATTCATTTTTTTATTTCAGTTAATGTTTATTTCAAGTAATGAAGATTTCTTTGGTTAGGTTTAGTTAACTATAATAATAATCCTTATACTTGTAAAATATATTGAATAATGTGTCAAATAATGTTCTTAGTCATTCCTTCCTGTGACAGAAGATAGATACAGTAGTTTATATGAATTAAATAGAAATTAAATTAAATACAGTTTATTGTGTAAACATAATAACAGTAATGACCAGGAAAAAAATAATAATTATAAACCATACCGAAATACACCGTGACTCTTATTCTGAAATGTCTGCAGTCTGCACTGTAGCAGGCTGCTCATGAGGGAGATAAAATATGCTTTCTTACAACCGTCTTAAACATACTACCATTTAAACATTGTGTAGTAAACATTGTCATAATTCATCAACATGAGCTTATAAGCAATCACACGGCATAAATATGCGCTATTCATTAATTGTGAAGCAGTCTGAAGTGCTGCTGTAGAGATGAGCCTGTAGAGCGCGCAACAGCGCCTCGTTTCCCGCGGTTAGATCAGCACATTACAATTCAAATGTGCGCGTCTTCCACACAGGACAGCAGTCCTGACTAGATATCTTCCCAAATCGTCCCTCTCTTTCATTTTCGTCTCGTTTTTATTCGTTGACGAAAATTAGAGTAGATTTTAGTCATAGTTTTAGTCATTCAAAACGCATTTTTATTTAGTCATCGTCTCGTTTTCGTCCGTGAAAAAATGTTGTTGACGAAAATTATGATGAAAATTATTCGTCAACGAAATCACTGACAGAAAAGTCAAGTTTTGAATAGGAAAAATATAGAAACTCTTTGGTCATTTTGAGCGAGATGCTAACGGTCTAATCAGATTCAATGAACTATGCTAAGCTATGCTAAAAGTGGTACCACCAGAACCGGAGATCGGCTGAATGGATTCGAAAACGGTAAAACTCAACTGTTTAACTCTAGGGGAGCTGAAAAATGAACCTATTTTCAAAAAAGTGGAGTGTTCCTTTAAAGGGAAGCACTAAATCATAAATGATTTAAAGTGGCCATTGTTAAATAATTTCTTATTTCTTGGGCTTCACTTTTTTACTTTCTCTGTGTCTTGGGATTTTTCCATTGTGCAGCTCATGTACCTACCTAGACAAAACAAGAAGTAGTAGTCCTTGGACACACTGACACTCTCACACGTAACCAGAAGTTGAACACACACACATTTACGCACATACATTTCTTATTTGTTATTATATTTCTTGAAATGCCATACATGGTATTCTACCTATTATTGAGATTTTGATCTAACAGTGAGTAACTTCTCTTTCACAATTTTTTTATTTTGTTTAAATTGTCAAATACACACAAGGTTCTGTCAAAAACACACACAGTACACATAAACACAGTCAGTTATGTCTGTAAACGTAAATAGCAGGAAACATTACAGAAATCGTATGTGTATATTAGATCTGTGGCGCATTCCCTTCAAAAATAAAACTAATCCATTGCCTTCAGCGGCTCAGATGTCAGTAAATGAAGACTATTATGTTCACTCTTACATCCAACAACAAAACATCTCAATTACTTTCCAGACATTGTTGTCGCTACAGCTGCTCGAGCGGGGAGAAAATGACGGACAGCTTACAACTCACTGAGGGCAGAAGGGCAGAACTGTCAGTCAGTGGGCGTGGCATGGGTAATGTGACGTCACATTACTCCAAAGAATACACACTAACAAGAAGCGACACTCAACAGAACGTTCCATTGAAACACCGGCGCCCAGCAGCAGCCCTGCATTTCCGCCATTTTGGGGTGAAAGCGAGTCGGCAGTCCAATAGTTTCTATGGCAATATCAGCTGCTTTGTTAAAAAAAACGTACATTAAAGCTGAAATCCAACCTGAATGATGACAACACAGAATAAAATACTATCACCAGTGATCATCAAATCCTTTTTACGGTTTATTTTACACACTTTATGTTTAAGTCTTCCACTTTTTTCACAAAACCTTTGCTCTCTAGAAACCCAGTCAGTTTGGGTTAAAATTCTTTATAAACACTGAATTAATACCAACATATGAAATTAAATTAAGGACAGAAAAATTGGGAATGTTGGACAATAAATATACAGTATGAATATAACAGCTTGATTTTGCTGTGTTGTCTAATGTCTGTCAAAGCAAAAGTGTCCAAATGTGTGAATTATGGGATAACGTACACAACAATGCATCATGTATTAAAAGATTGTTATGTTTGTAGCGTGATCCATTAAAACATACAATATAGCCTATTTCAATTCAGACCTAGATACCAGCCAGTCACATGCACACTCCACACCAATCATCACTTGCCACATACAGCTGTAGCTTATTATCTGAACTATTTAAGACTCACTCACACACCACCTCATTGCGAAGTCTTGTTTCACCCAGTGTACAATTCTAAGCGTTATTATCCTGTCTGCCTGTCTGTTACCCGTTTACGATTCTCTGCTGCATACCTTTGGACTGTTTATTGTTACCTGGACCTGTTATTATTATCTGCCTGCCTTGATCTACTGCCTGTATCCTGACCACGATTCTGCCTGTTCCTGTTTGTTCCTGATTGACCCTGCCTGTACGACCACTCTCACTTTTAATAAAACTTGCAAATGGATCCCTGCCATCCCTGAGTCCAGTTCCGTTACAAATTGTTTATTGAGATAATGATACTAAAACAAGTTTGTCATAAATACTTCAATTATTATAAGTGATCAATAATGCATCAACTAATACGTTATAAACCATCTACTAATGATCTGTTTGATTTATTTGATTAAGATAACTTACAACACATTTGTAAATTGTTAGCATAACACTTTTTAATAATTTATGAACATATATTGTCATGTTTTGTAAATGACTCGTTCATCATTAACTAATAACTTATAAGTGTCTCATAACTGAATTAATAAAACATTCATAAAATGTTAACATATCACTTATTAATCATTTATGAATGTATAGCCATGTTTTGTAAATGATTTGTTCATAATGAACAAATAATTTATAAATGACTTATAATTGAATTAATAAAACATTCATAAAATATTAGTAGATCACTTATCAATCATTTATAAATGTATATTCATGTTTTGTAAATGATTTGTTAATCATGAACTAATAATTCATAAATGACTTATAACTGAACGTTATTATAAAGTTTTACCCAATTCTCTACCAGATTTACTAAGCTGCACACAAGTTCCCGCTGACTCAAAAACGTGCGTACACGAGCTGAGACCTCACGTGATATTTGATCGTAGTCACCGCTCACGCTCAAATTGATAATGCCAAATTTTGCATGGAAATGAGCATACACAGTTTTCTGTCGTACATTCCTTCCATAAATGAGGGCCAGTGTTTTGAGTTAAAAAAATAATAATTCATAATCATGAAGTAAGTTTTATAATTATGTCCTTTACCTTTTCAATAATTTAACCACACTTTGAATTTTTAATTCAATTCACATTTATTTCTATAGTGCTTTTCGCAATTTTGCATGGTTGCAAAGCAGCTTTACATATATAAAGTAGTTACAAAAGTAAAGATATATAATATGACAAATAAAGAAAACAACATAGTTTAAACGAACAGAACAGTCTGTGTTTTAGTGCATGCACAAGAATACAACTAATGTTATGCCAGTGTATGTGATTGCTTGCAATGACAGATTATGTCAGAAAAGGGAAGCAAAACATTCTGCAGATTTTCTTTAATGTTGTGTCTGCTGGTTTTATGTCTTCAAAAGCTTCAAGTTTAATGCACTTTCATGTTCTATACATTCTGTTTATTTATTTATTTTCACACACCGCTTACTGCGTCTGTATTGAGACATTTTCAATTCACAGTCTTTAAATCCATAAAAGTGCTGTCATTAATGGAAAAATTTGTTTGCTTATATTATTAGTCTTAACAGTACAGAAAGAACACAAAGTAACCCAGGTTTTGCATTGTGTATAACTGCATGGTGGCTTAAGCTGTTGTACTCTAGTGACCTCGGGACGGGCGTCCCGAGATAAAAACAGAAAAGCAGATGGAGAATAATTAGCATAGCTGCTGTTCATAACATTAGGCAAAGATAGTCATGTGCAATTGATCTGATATGAGATGCATTATTAGACTGGGTAAACCCAGCCTGATCTGCCGGCGATTTGATTTCGCCCGGCAACTCAGTCTGGAAACCCGTACATTAATTTCTGCTGCATCTGTTACACTTTTGCGGGAACCAATCACAGACTGGCTTATCCACCTTGCTCGCTATTGGCGGGTACAGAGCTCTTTCTATGGCTCTGGGCAGGTATAACACGATGACGTCTCTCGTACGACCGTAAATCCAATTCCTTTTAACCTCTCGATGATGCTAAATGACTTCTTTAGTTTAGCAAACAAATCGCTCGAGTGGGTGTAAATACCACTCACTTTCATGTTTTTTTTGCACAACCTGCAAAAATCACTCGATGCCATTGCTACTTCTGCAAACCGCTGATCAATGCTACAAACCAAAACAAACTAAACCTGTCTGGAGTTTTCGCATCGCTCTGCAAAGTACGTCACCCGGATCGTTGATCTGATTGGTGGAAGGACTATCCAATTGCGTGACTGATGCCTGTTGATCACGCCTCTTGTGCAGTAGGAAATACATAACAAACCCCCCAGACCAATGTTCAATTTTAAATTGAGCTTGGTCTGGTGATAGCCAGACAAATGCATTATGTGAATGCTTGACTAAAGAGATACGTCTTTAATCTAGATTTAAACTGGGTGAGCGAGTCTGAGCCCCCAACATTATCAGGAAGGCTATTCCAGAGTTTAGGAGCCAAATAAACACTCTCCCTCCTTTAGTGGACTTAGATATCCTAGGTACAACCAGAAGTCCAGAGTTTTGTGATCTTAAGGAGCGTGAATGATTGTAGAGCGATAGAAGATCGGTTAAGTACACAGTCAAGTCAAGTCACCTTTATTTATATAGCGCTTTTTACAATGCAGATTGTGTCAAAGCAGCTTTACAGTGATAACTGGTATATAATTTTGGCTGCACAGCAGCTCTTAAAGAATAGTGTCAATGCAGGCAGATCAAAGCACTGTTGAATATCAAAGGTCAAGTAAAATATCAGGTGTCCCCAACTAAACAAGCCAAAGGCGACAGCGGCAAGGACCCCAAAAAATCTCAAACATCAGGTGGCAAACAAGTGGCAAATAGGTGTTTGTGACGAGCAGGGCGGGCGAGAGCCGTGAGGGAACGGCGCGAGGCCGGTGGCGCGAGTGATAATGAGCATAACCTGCGAGGCGCGCCGGCCTCGAGTCTCTCACGGAGGAGCTCCGGAGGCATAAAAGGAGGAGCGACTACCGTGAAGGACGAGAGAGGACCAGGCCTGGACTTTACGTTATGTTTTATTATGTTTGTGTGGCCGGCAGACGTCCGCGATCCCCCTCAGCAGCGAGGGCTCTCCGACAGCATGTCCCTCCTTCCTCCCGGGTTTCGGCACCAATGTAAGGTAGTTCATAAATACGGGAAGGAGGAGGCGGGAACCGGCGAACATTGAACAAAACTTTAATCTCAAAATAAACAAACAAAACGAAAGTAATGCCGGCAGACCCTCGCGGACAAGCAGGACAACCAGCTAGTAAAGCATTACAGTAATCTAGTCGAGACGTCATGAAAGCATGAACTAACTTTTCTGCATCAGAAATAGATAGCAGAGGGCCTAACACAGTACTCAGTACTTAATTACTTAATTATCCATCTCACGTTCTCCTCGTGTTTTTCTGCTGATTTTACTCATGAAGAAATTTAACATATGATAATATTCAAACAAGACAATGTGAAAAGTGGACACCTGTCAGATACTATACACAAACTAGTCATCAGTCATAAATTATTACAATATCACTGAAAACTCTAATAAAAATGAATAGACAGATTTTACTCCATCTGTATCTGTTTTTGTTGTTGAACGTCTTTAAGGTCTTTTTCTTTCTGGCTTTGTCATTTACACAAATTATTCATCATTCTCACAGGAAACATAGTTTGAACTTTTTGCTGCATTTGTTGTCAGACCAGACAGACAGAAACAGTTTTTTTTTTTTTTTTTTTTTTTTTTCTCGACTCCACCCAAAAACTTCAGTTGCTTGCATGTTGGAAACAAGGAAAGAAACGTCTAATGCTGCGTTCACACCGAACGCGTCTGGGGCGTCAAATTCGCGCCAGACGCGTCTAGTTGGACGCTTGAACATTTTGAAGTCAGACGCTTCAGACGCGCGTAAAATTCGCTCAATTCGCGCGTCTAAACAAAGTGTGTTCAGACGCGAATTCGCGTCATGAGAGGGGCTTTCATCTCTTTCTGCACAGATCCTCTGAATAAACACATAATCTCGTCAGTTGGAAACCTGTAGCGGCAATTTAACTCGGTTATGCCGGCCGACTTTTGCTAGCTAGAAGGTGGGCTAGTATCAACGGCTAAAATCATGCAAAAAGTTTTACAACTAACCGGATTGTCCGATTTCTTCGCTTATTCTCTTCCAGGCAAGGTCCTTTTTATTCCTGTCTCGATAAAAAATATAATGACACATCATAGAGCTCAGGGTGGCCACACACAGCGACTTTGTTCTGGTCTCCACCACTGATCACATCATAACTACCAAAGCAGAGTCCCTGATTGGTTAACGCGCCGCGAATTTACGCCAAAGTTCAGATTTTTCAACTCGGGCGTTTGGGCGTCAGACGCTCAATTCGCGCGTCAGCCGCGTGAACGCTCAATTCGCGCCGCGCCATTCGCGCGTCAACGGCCGATTCGCGCCGCGCTAGACGCTTGATTCGCGCCGCAGGACACCTTGACGCGCGTTTACATTGACTTAACATGTAAATCAGACGTCTCAGACGCCCCAGACGCGTTCGGTGTGAACGCAGCATAAGCATGATGAGACCTTGAAAAACAGGTATAATATATTATTATAAATACTCTATATTTGTTCTATAAACATTAATTATAATGTGTAACAATAAATGAGTTTGGTTTAAATATGAATGTAATTATTAATTGTATGAGCTCCAGTAAGTTTCACTTTCGTCTTCTGTTACATAACTGAAGTAAATCTGTGTATAAAATGTGTATAAAACACTGTTCAGTGTTGAGAAGCACAAAAATTGCTGTTATCATATTGTTTTCTTGCTACAAATCCATGTACAATTGTATTAAGAGATGCTGGAGCAGAAAATGATAGAATTGTTCTATATGATGTTGCTCAACAATGATCTCTTTTTATTTTAGATTTTATTATATGAAGGAGCAGATCATTCATCTCCTTCAATCATTTAGTTTGTTATGGTTCAATAGATGATTATTTACATGATTGTGTATGATGTGAAAAACTTCCAGGCACAACTGATTTTTCTGTTGCACAACTATGGTACGGTGTTGCCTCCAGGCAACATGATCTATTTTAGTTTGTTTTTTTATAAAATAAGCCACCAATTGATTGATCGAATGTATCTCAGGACAGAATATCTCAAATACTAATCAATAAAAGTGCAAAAAAGAATAAACATGACCAACGGGGGTCCATTTTGTGTCCTGTTTCAGCACATGTGCACAAGTCCATATTTTCTCAAATTAAAAAAGTGCTTTTTTCATTTGTTTGTATCCATTTAATCACCCACAAAAAATATGAGTCACCTTCACTGGCAAGTAAAGGAGTATTTTTAAGAACTTTACATTATATATCATCAAATGTTTTAGAGAAAATAACAAAAACCTGTGTGTTGCCTCAAGGCAACATTGTACCATACACTGTAAAAAAAAAAAAAAAAACAAAACAAAAAAAAAAAAAAAAAAAAAGGTTAAAAAAAAAGGTGCAATGCATGACAGCACAAGTTGCCAAACGTTTGCCATTAATGGTAATAACAGTGATACACCATGAACTGAAGTAACGTGTTCACACAGCAACATGAGAAATGGTACATTGACTATACAATACAAAAAAATGCTTAAAGTGTGATCTGAAATTACATGTTTTGTCTGTGTAATTAAGAAACATGCATAGACCATTAAATTAAATACCATTATTTGACTGAAAATGTAAATAACATGTTTGAACCCTTATTTCATGAAACATGTTTTAATTGTAGATGTAAAAAAAAAAAAAAAAGGTTAAACGGTTACTTAACCAATTTTGACTATAGATATACAGTACAGTCCAAAAGTTTGGAACCACTAAGATTTTTAATGTTTTTAAAAGAAGTTTCGTCTGCTCACCAAGGCTACATTTATTTAATTAAAAATACAGTAAAAAACAGTAATATTGTGAAATATTATTACAATTTAAAATAACTGTGTACTATTTAAATATATTGACAAAGTAATTTATTCCTGTGATGCAAAGCTGAATTTTCAGCATCGTTACTCCAGTCTTCAGTGTCACATGATCCTTCAGAAATCATTATAATATGCTGATTTGCTGCTCAATAAACATTTATGATTATTTTCAATGTTGAAAACAGTTGTGTACTTTTTTTTTCAGGATTCCTTGATGAATAGAAAGTTCAAAAGAACACCATTTATCTGAAATACAAAGCTTCTGTAGCATTATACACTACCGTTCAAAAGTTTGGGGTCAGTAAGAATTTTTATTTTTATTTTTTTGAAAAGAAATTAAAGAAATGAATACTTTTATTCAGCAAGGATGCATTAAATCAATCAAAAGTGGCAGTAAAGACATTTATAATGTTACAAAAGATTAAATTTCAGATAAACACTGTTCTTTTGAACTTTCTATTCATCAAATAATCCTGAAAAAAAATATTGTACACACATATTTTGTACAATTGTACACAGTAAATGTTTCTTGAGCAGCAGATCAGCATATTAGAATGATTTCTGAAGGATCATATGACACTGAAGACTGGAGTAATGATGCTGAAAATTCAGCTTTGCCATCACAGGAATAAATTACTTTGTTGTCACGGATCCCTTGTCCCCAGAACTCCAAATCCCATGATCCTCTTGTCTCCTCACCTGCACTCACTTCCCTCATCAGCTCCTCATCATCACTTATCATCGTCACCTGGACTCCCTCGTCAGCACTCCCCATATAATGGACTCACTCCCTTCACTCCCTGTCGGATCTTATTGTTGCTATCGTTGTTCTATGTATGTACACTGAGTGTTATCTCCTGCGTCTTTGATTAAATACCCTAAATTTGGATATCGCCCCGGGTTACTTCACTGTAACCCTGTTCCCTGAAAAGGTGGGGAACAAGAAGCTGCGCTTTATTCAGCGCTGTGGGAACGTCTTTAGTCGTGACCAGCTGTGAATATATGTGTAAAACAACGTTAATGAAATTGACCTATATTTATAGCCTTGCGTGACGTCATAGGAATGCGCCATGAGCGAGGCTATAATTAGATGTGCCACCTGTACATCAGCAGATATTTTGTCTGAAGAGCAGTCCAGGGACATCTCAGTGTGGCAATGAAGCGCAGCTTCTCGTTCCCGCCTTTTCAGGGAACAGGGTTACAGTGAAGTAACCCGGGGCGTTCCCTTTCAAAGGCTACACTCTAAGCTGCGCTTTATTCAGCGCTGTGGGAACGAGAATACCCACGCCGCCGCACTGTGTGTCCGGGCCCCCTGGCTGTGAAGTGTGTCACAAAGCACAGAGAGTCTCAGACACTAGCTTGTGATGTCGACTCAAGGACATGAGAGCCCGGAGTAACATGAACATCCAAACTTTAAAACCCTATGAATGTGTGCGGTGAGGACCATCCTGCCGCATCACAGACATGTTGCAAGGAAGCGCCCCCTGCCAAAGCTCTAGAAGAGGCAACTCCCCTGGTGGAATGAGCCCTAATACCCGTTGGCGAAGTGTGACCACGCGCCACATAGGCAAGGGCAATAGCATCTCTCACCCAATGTGACACGGTCTATTTCGTGGTGGCCGCACCCCTGTTATGGCCGCCATAACAAACAAACAGTTGCTCTGACTTATGCCACTGGCTGGTGCGGTGGACATAAGTCTGAAGAGCACGGACTGGACACAGTCTGTGAAGTCTCTCCTGCTCCGGCGTAGTGAACGGCGGAGGGCAGAAGGCTTCAAGAGCGACCGGATGCAAGTTCGAGAAAGTAACCTTAGGAAGATAGTCAGGATGAGGATGTAAAATAGCTTTCACTATTCCTGGGGCAAAGTCTAAGCAGGATGGTACAATGGACAGAGCCTGCAAATCCCCAATTCTTTTCATAGAAGTTATAGCCATAAGAAAAAACATTTTCAGAGTTAACAGCTTGTCAGAAACTGACTCTAACGGTTCAAAGGGGGGTCTCAACCAGGCCCTCTCGGACTATTGCTAAGTCCCATGAAGGGATCCTGGTTCTAGAAGGAGGCTTAAGCCGCCTAGCTCCTCGAACGAAGCGAGAGAGCAGGGTATGCTTGCCCAAAAGGCACCCCGTCAATCAGAGCGTGGCAAGCTGAAAGAGCAGCCACATAACCCTGAGAGTGGCAGGGCATGTGCCTGTTGATAATTTCTCATGCAGAAAAACCAGAACTGTAGCAATTTGGCAATTTACTGGATCTGCATTGTGTGCAGTACACCATCTTCCAAAGACACCCCATTTGTTGGCATAACTTTATCTAGGGAAGGGAGCCCTAGCATTAAATGGTCTCAAAAACATCAGGTGAAAGCCCTGTGTCCCTCAGTTGGTTCCCTTCAGGGGCCAAACATGAAGGTTTCACATCTCCATCAGGGGATGAAATGATGTCCCCTGCACCTGAGACAAAAGGTCTCTCCTCTTCGGTATCGCCAACGGCGAGCCGTTGAGAAGAGATATTATCTCTGAGAACCATATTCCATTCAGCCAATGCGGCGCTATCGGAAAGAGGCAAGTCCCTTGTTGGCTAGAAACTCCTGGGAGCACAGAAACAGGAGGAAACGCATACAGGCGCATTCTGGGCCACCTATGCGCATCACATCCAGACCCAGGGGAAGCTGGGGACTTTCAATGAAATAGAGTGGACATTGCGCTGCCTGTTGGGGCGAAGAGGTCCATCTGTTTCATAAAATCTTACCAGATTTGTTTGACTACCTCAGGTGGAGTTTTCTACTTCCCTGTCAGTATAATCTGTCTGGACAGATATCTGGGAATATAAATCGCCTTGAGGGACAGGAACTTGTCCTGAGCCTAGAGCAGAAAGCGCTGCACTAGCATGTCTAGACGTCGCAAACGCAGTCCACCCTGGCGATTCATATTAGAGGCTACCGCAGTAATGTCCACCCGCACTAGGACATGGTAACCCCTAAACTGGTGGAGGAAGTACTTCAGGGCCAGAAATACAGCCATCAATTCGAGGCAATTGATGTGCCAATCGAGATGATGACCTCACCATATCCCTTTGGACTGGACGGCCACCTAAGGCCGCTCCCTAGCCCATACGGGAAGCGTCTGTTGTTGGCATCTTGCAACATCAACGCATATAGAGTGGGACCCAAGGTGAAGAACCGGGGTCTGAGCCACATAGAAAGGGAACGAAGCCGCAGCGCGTAACCCTTACCATAAACATGGATTTTAGAAAGTGCACAAAGCATTAGCGCGTGACTTACCATAAACATGGATTTTAGAAAGGGCACGAAGCACTCAGCGCGTGCCCTTGCCCTTATTTACCATAGAGCATTGCCTAGACAATACCTCTCGGCTCTGAGCCACAACTGAAACGTCTCATGTGCAAGAGGCCCATAGGAATCACCGAAGACGCTGATGCCATGAGACTTAACATTTCTTGATACTGCAGAACACTGCAATCTTGGCCTAGCCTGACATTGTTCAGGGGTGGTTAGAATGGTCTCGACTCGAGCGGGAGACAATAGTGCCCGCATCATGGTCGAATCCCATACGACCCCTAAATATGCGAAAAATATGCGTCCTTGTGATCGATCGTGACAAACCAATCGTGATCTTGGATTTGCAACACGATCATTTTTACGGTTAACATCTTGAACTCGAGAGTTTGAGCCTCGAAGATCTAAGATTGGACGCAGCCACCTGTCCTTCTTGGGAACTGCTGTAGTAACTTGACTCTCTCTCTAGAGGGGGAACATGCTCTATGGCCCCTTTCTCCAGCAAAGATTGCAGTTCTTATGACAGTAAAGACGCTTGCCCCAGATTCATGGTAGTGGAGACCACACCGTTGAAACATGGAGGACGATGAATAAATTGGATTCTGTATCCCTTTTCTACTGTCTTTAGAACCCACGCAGAAATCCCTGGCAGTAGTTTCCACGCTGCCATGTTCTCTAAATGGGCACTTATTTCGATACTTCCCTTTGAGGGGATGTTAAATAATCCGTGTCCTGATGTGTTACAGAAATCAACGGAACACCTAACATTTCACTGAAAACCGCTGCCCCCCGAAGCACCATGAGGTGGCGGGGAAGGAGAGTTTATGTGAAGATATTGAGAAGGGGCGGGTAATAGATACTATGAGGCTGCTGAATGTGACAAGCTGGTCCCCAGATTTACGAGGGGAAGCACAACTCGCCACAGCCTGCTTTTGAGCCTTCTTAGCAGGTCAGCCTGGTCCACCTGCAACACTGCCATAGTGTGCAGCAGTACCAGTCTGACACACTGATCAAAAACGCCTTCCCACCAGTATGGATTATTATGCATAGCTTGGTGGGGAGTGCTGTGTCTTTAAGTGACTATGAGCTCCAGAGAAGAGATAGCTCGCAAGCGTCTATTCAAACTGGAGCATCATTGTATAAATCACACGCCCTTGCACCCACGATAGTCAAATAAGTTGACATTGAAGGCACAAAGGCACAAGAAAAATAAGGTTTTCCCCATGAACGAGTTAACGCCATGGAGGACCTATTTATTTTGCTTATGTATGCATATTACATATCATATAATTAAATATATAAATATAAACAAATATATATAAGGCCATTTCACTTAATAAATTCCTCAGAATTAAATGCAGCCAATTACCAGACAAGTAAACACGGTCTGAATGAAAGGCTGTGCTTAAAACTTTCATAGACGAGTCTGATATGCCTGTAACACAGCCATTGTGTACAGCGCAGTACCAGCCCGACTCGCTGTGAAACGCCTCTGATGATGTGCCCCCAGGGGAGAGATGGCATGCAAGCGTCTCTCCGATCTGAGGCAGCATCATAAAAACGCGTGCCTTTGCACCCGCGATAGTCGATCGGATCGACGTCACGGGTACAAACACATTTATATTAGAAATGTTTGGGGTATGTTTGTGTTTCACTGCATGAATGACCGCCCAGAGCAGTTCCGTTCGCTTCATCATCACGGGAGGAACGCTCAGAGACGGACACACTCATTCCATTCAATGGAAAACACTTAATTGTCCTCTGCTTGAGCCGAAGAAGCGCCGGAGCACGCTTCGGTCTCGGTAAAGGACATCGCGATCCGGAGTGAGAGTGAGAGCAATAAAGTATGAACTTGTCTCTCGCTCCTCAGCCAGATCGCCACGCGAGCCCCACGATCACATTGTGGTTGCTGCCCCTTTGAAATAAGCAAAGCGAACGCGAAGCACTTTAACTGTGAACATTCACAATGCTCGCACTCGCCCTGTTACAACGCAAGGGCAGCGTGCTCTTCCCCAAACAAACAAAACAATATTGGTGTGTGCCCGATTCGGAGATGGACCGCGAACACGTAGACACACACCGTTTGCTTTGTTCAGCGATGACTTTCTCTCAAATATAATATATATATATCATATATGGGTGTTCACTTTTCACTTGTCAGACAGAGTTGAAAAAGGAACAAAGAGAGAAAAAGTTCTGCGCACTGCCTGTCAAATCTAACTCCTAACAAAGTAATGAAGGAAGGAAAGAGTTTGAACAGGGCTGCTTCACACACACACTTCACAGTATGGTCTCTGAAGACAAAAGACCTGCTGATGTACAGGTGGCACATCTAATTATAGCCTCGCTCATGGCGCATTCCTATGACGTCACGCAAGGCTATAAATATAGGTCAATTTCATTGACGTTGTTTTACACATATATTCACAGCTGGTCACGACTAAAGACGTTCCCACAGCGCTGAATAAAGCGCAGCTTAGAGTGTAGCCTTTGAAAGGGAACTGTTTATGTCTCATCACTACAACACCAGCGTAAACGTAACAGAAGATCCGACCTAAACCGACAGGATATCCACAATTGAGGATGGGTATTTTCCTTATTCCTGAACCTTCGAAGCCTCTCAGGGCGGACGAACGACTTTGCCGTTTGCGGCAGGGTGGCAGGCCGTTGGAGAGGTATGTGGAGGAGTTTTTGGAGGTTTCCCATTTGGTGAGCTGGACTGACGCCTGTCTGAATGCTGTGTTTTTGATGAGACTGGACAAGGATGTAATTCGTTATAACGAACCAGCCAGTAATTTCTCCTTAGTCGATTCTCTAAATATGATTCTCCTTTTAAATGGTTCTAAGTATGAAGTCGATAAACTTCTAGGGAACCAATGTAGTCCTTGTCCAGCCCCATCAGCAGGCTATCGAGCCTCGCCAGCTCACCTTACCCCAAAACCCTGCACATACCGCTTCAACAGTCCTGCCCACTCCTGGCCGCCAGCCGCCGAGCAAGTAGCTCCAGTCTCCGCCGAGCGAGCAGCTCCAGTCTCCGCCGAGCGAGCAGCTCCAGTCTCAGCTGAGCCAGCTCCTGTACCAGTGGGGCTTCTTATTGTTTATGAGGGGATGGACTGGACCCCTCTTCACTCTGCTCCAGCCAAGTATCTCCAGTCTCAGCCGCCGAGCCAGTATCTCCAGTCTCAGCCGCCGAGCCAGTATCTCCAGTCTCAGCCGCCGAGCCCTCCGCTCCTGCCTCAGCCGCCGAGCAGCCGCTCCTGCCTCAGCCGCGAGCCAGCCGCTCCTGACTCAGCCGCCGAGCCAGCCTCTCCTGCCTCAGCCGCCGAGCCAGCCGCTCCAGTCTCAGCCGCCGAGCAGCCGCTCCGCTCCAGTCTCAGCCGCCGAGCCAGCTGCTCCAGTCTCAGCCGCCGAGCCAGCCGCTCCATGCTCCACCACCCACGAGCCAGCCGCTCCTCCACCGCCCACGAGCCCACTCCTGCCCACAAACCCACACCATCCCTCAGACTCCTGAAGTCCCTCCTTAACCTCCCCAAGTATTTTTTTTGGGGGGGGGGACAAGTACCCATGGGGGATACATGTGGGTGGGCCTCAAGGAGCACCGTGGCGGCCCACTACTCCTGACCCGCCGTGGCTGCCCACTGCACCTGACCCGCCGTGGCTGCCCGCTGCACCTGACCGCCGTGGCTGCCCGCTGCACCTGACCCGCCATGGCTCATGGACCCGCCCTGGAGACCTCCACTCCTACCATGCCTCTCCCTGCACCGGCATGAGGTCTCCAGGCGCCCACCCCCTCCCCGATGTTACATCTACGGCGCGAGGACGCACCTACCGGGAGGGGGAGGTACTGTCACGGATCCCTTGTCCACAGAACTCCAAATCCCATGATCCTCTTGTCTCCTCACCTGCACTCACTTCCCTCGTCAGCTCCTCATCATCACTTATCATCGTCACCTGGACTCCCTCGTCAGCACTCCCCATATAATGGACTCACTCCCTTCACTCCCTGTCGGATCTTATTGTTGCTATCGTTGTTCTATGTATGTACACTGAGTGTTATCTCCTGCGTCTTTGATTAAATACCCTAAATTTGGATATCTGTTTATGTCTCATCACTACAACACCAGCGTAAACGTAACATTTGTGAAATATATTCAAATAGAAAACAGTTATTTTAAATTGTAATAATATTTCACAATATTACTGTTTTTTTACTGTATTTTTAATTAAATAAATGTAGCCTTGGTGAGCAGACGAAACTTCTTTTAAAAACATTAAAAATCTTAGTGGTTCCAAACTTTTGGACTGTACTGTACATAACATGTAAACCCATTACTTAAGAAAGCATGTTTTGACTGTAAACTGAAATAAAGTTTAAATCGTTGTTTAACAGATTTTGACTGTAAATTGAAATAACATGTGTCAGCCAATATTAAAAAAAAAAAAAAAGAACTTAAATGGACCATTTTAGAATGACATGTACAGCACTTTACTTTAAAAAAATTCCACCCTAAGTTTAAATGCTTTACTTGTAAAAATTAGTTGCAATGATTTGAAATATAACATACATTTGGTATCATGATTTTTTTTTTTTTCATCTGTAATGTTTTAAGGCTGTTAGTTATAATGTTTCATGTAAATATGTCACTCAAAAAAAATAATTAATTACAGACAATCAATATTAATTGGTCCCACTCTATTTTCCTTTAATGCAATACAGTTTCTGTTGTAAATAATACCATTCTTAAAAACTAAAAACAGCCGACATTTGAACATTGCTTAAAAGTATCATTACATGTAGTAAAATATTAAATAATTCAAACATTTAAACTTATTCAATTTAAAGTAAATAAACTTATTCCATTTAATTTGCTTTAACATGAATCCTTTAAAAAAAACTGTTCATTTGTTCAATTAAATTCTTATTATTCATTTACCCTAATGCACAACTGCCTTTCTTCAGAAGAACACAGATATTTTTAGAAAGAAATCTGAAATCTGTAGATGCATGAAAATAAAAGACTGAAATCATTTGGAAAGTCCAAAATTAATGCATGCACAACCTGATCAATTAATGTCTTATAGCAAAACAATAGGTGTATAACAAAACAATGTAGCGAAAATTAACTCAAAGGGGAAATATTAATAATTATTCATAACTCATTATGATTATTAATTATGATTAATTATGAATATGCAAATCCGTTAATCAGATTAACTGGACGTAGCTACATTAAAATTAACATTACAATCAGTTAACCTGTTCGTCCAGTGAACGCTCAGTGTTGATTGTTTATTAATTCTAAGAAATGTCAATTTCCAAGTTATGGAAAAATAATATTTCTTATTGTACTGTACTACAGCCCGTAGTCCGGATCTATCACTTAAGAGGCAATTCATTAGCAGACGGAGTCAGAACCAAACGTGTATTGTGCACAATCTTTATTAACTAACTCACAAACACATAACTAAACTTACAAACACATAACATAACATACATAAAGGGTCACACACACACACACACACACACACACACACGCAAGTCAGAATGAGTAATGATAGTGTTGAACCGGAAGAGATGCTGTTACTAGAGCTACATGAAATGTCAAAGGCAATCTGGAAAGGAATCATCAGTTTCTTCAGCAATAGCAAGGTAAGTCTTACAAATTAATACTAACTCGCTGTTTAGTGCTAAAATGTACGATACTTGCAAGATGCCCTTAGGCTGAGGAGCATCGGCTCTGCCATCTGAGGAGAGATCTTGGGTGATTCAGTCCGAAGTTGTTGCCAGTCTTTTCCATGTGGGATGAGGAGCACATGGCTCGTTTGTAGGCCGAGGCCTACAGGCCTTGCAGGCCTGGCCTAGGCCGGCCGCAAGGAGATCGATTCGGTCGTTCAGAAGCAAGGAGAAAAAGAGAGGGAGTGGCACTGTTCGCTGGTTTTTAACCTCTGGTCAAAGTCACACCTCTCAGTTGTTGACCGGACCAATGAAGATGTTGTAATTCTGGGTGGCAACACCCCTCCTGTCAGGGCTTTTACAACCCAGAAAGATTAACAAGCTGAGTTCTTGAATCAGAACTATTAAATATTCTTTTAATACCGATGTGTTGCACAGGTATGGATGTACCGCATACACAAACATTTAAATCTTCCCGCTACGAACGTATAGACACTAAACATGGCATGATTGAAGTTACTGTGCAGGTCATAACATTTAACAATCATCAAACATGTAAATACAATGAGTACAATACAACATCAGTAATAATGGATACCATTTCCTGAGAAGGAATCATTTATAGCACAGTCTGTCTATACATTAATGCCACAGAGTCTGTGTTCTGTGTGGAAAATGCAGGGAAGATGCAGATTTTCTGTGTCTCTACTCTGTTCTCCATGCGGCAACCACATTCCTCAGCGCAATAAACTTGTAACTGAAAACTTCCCGGGGGATGGGGACAGACTCCAGAGTGAGCTTAAAACTATTGGTTAACTAACCAATAATTGTGTCTGATTTGCCTCAGTCATTACA
>NW_025953341.1:872500-877672 GCF_018812025.1 Megalobrama amblycephala | reverse complement strand
GTCTGCTCATTTCAAACTAGTTACGTACAGAGTTAAAATGTGACGCTTATACTTTCAGATTTTCAAAAACTTGATATTACATTTAGTAAAATGCAAATATGTTTTGGCATTTGCAAATTTTACTCATGTAAACTCTTCTCTCTACTTTAAACAACGTCTTGTACTTGTTTAAAGGGTAATTACACAGTTTGCTGTAAGTCCAAGCTTGTTTAAGCATATATAGTTAAGTCCGTCTTGTGCAGGTATACTGATATTCCTTTCAGCGAGTGAAACACAGTTTTGGTCAAGAGGTAGCTATGCTTGTAGATGCAGCCAAAGTTTAGATGAATGACATCAATCTTAACTATAAAAGGGGAGCATTACCCAAATCTACATTTATGTAACTCTGTACTGAGATTCATTCATCAGAAACAGGTTAAGCAATACTGCAATTGGTATTTCTCCAACCAAAGCAGAATAATCAATTCTGGTACAGTTTACATGCCGCTGAGTTGAGATTCCTTCGTCAACACAGGCTTACGCTCTAATACTGAGATTAGGATTTCTTCGCTAAAATCAGATTAACTTTACACTGATACCATTTGAACATATGCTAAAATGTCTTAAGACTCTTTCTGTTACGGCAGAGGTGTCACTTCAAGCTATAGTTTTATCTGCATCTAACAAGCCAGCACCATCGATCTACATGCGAATCAAACGTTGTCAAACGTCATGTCGGAATTATCAATTATTAAACACACTTTTAGTTGGACGATGGTTTAAGCGAGTGGCGTTAGGCCATGCTGGCTTAACCGGCTCAATCTAGTGTCATATTTCAAAATAGCTCGTCGTGGATAGTCATGAGCATTTGAGATTTACACATTCACACAAGGTTTCCTTCCACTCCTACTGCAGACTCCTGCATTTCTGCGAACACACATTTTCATCTACTTTAAAAGCTTTATGCCCTATGCTGCCTAGGAACCTTTGTAGAAGCTATGGGTAAAGCACTGCGTTGGCAGTTCAAAGTCATTGGGGTCTTGAGAACCCCCTGCTGAGGGGCCTTGTGTGTTACAGGCCTTCTGTGTCAGGTCACATGAGTGGCACTGTGTGAGGGCAGGTGGTGCTGTCCAAAGGGGTGACTAGCTGTTGTAGGAGGCAAAGGTCCTGTTGGTGTCCTCCATTCATTCCAGGTTTGTCTGAGTCGGTGGCAGTAACCTTGGGACTTTCAGATCTGCCCTGCTTGGTGTCGGGGCAGCACTCAATCTGCATTCAGGCTTCTGGGTCTGAGAAATCCTTTATGCAGACTGGCTTCAGCTGCTGATAGTCTAATTGGAGTTTTTCTGGCTGTTAAGTCAAAACTCATAGTGAATCTGGTGGGGTGTGATCTGGAACAGAGAGCCTGTCTTGGTGGATCACACCAGTCAGGGACTTTGGAACAAAAGGGAATGTCTATTATGTTGGCATTGGTGCTGTGGTCTCCTAAGCTGCAGGCTCTGGCCCCTCCCCCCTTTGTATAAGGCTGGGGGAGCTGGTGCTTGGTGTGGTCCATTTGCAGTTGGTAGGACTGTTTCAGTTCTTTTTGGACCACCACAAGTTTGTCTCCCACACTGGTGCATTGCCGAGTCAGTGTTTGGGTTTCAGCTCTGCATGCGCTTTAGTGTCTCTTTAAATACAAACAGTTCTTTACGTTCTTTGACTGGCGAAGTTCAACAGCTGTCAGAGCCTCCTGAAGACTGGTGACCTCCCTCAATTGCTCTGCTCTGTCATGGTTCTTGCATCTGTCCTGTGCCTTCTCATGCTGAGTGGGTTGGTTCTCTGTGGAACTCAGTGACTTGCAGCGTTCGTTCAATTACCTCCTGTTGGAAGCCCGTATGAGCATGGGCTAAGGAGAAATTGAAGCTCCTTTTGGCTCAGGTCAGGTGTCAAGTGTCTGCTGGTGCTGCCGATCTCGCTGTCCCTTACTCTGCTGTTGCAGGTTGTTGACTGCTTTAGCTGAAGGGCAACCATCACATTGTTCCGCTGGGTCTCCAGGGGGTCCTGGATGGCAGGGCTGGATGTACTGGGCAGACAGGCACACTTATGGGGACATGAGAGAAAGAGATAGCACAGGCAAATGCAAGTTCGTACAGCTATGTGGGCCATATAGGAAGTGGCTAGCTGAAGTGGGGGAAGCCAGCATGAGACTAAGGTGTTTAACTATCTTGGATGACAGCTGTAAGCTGTGTTGACTGATGACGGGGCTGGTACACGTCATTAAACTATTACTCAGAGTACAGATGATTCCTTTCCAGAAATTATCACCATAAGGTAAATGAATAGAACAAACTGGTAGAGAGAGAGA
Source organism: Megalobrama amblycephala (assembly GCF_018812025.1). Classification (NCBI taxonomy): domain Eukaryota; kingdom Metazoa; phylum Chordata; class Actinopteri; order Cypriniformes; family Xenocyprididae; genus Megalobrama; species Megalobrama amblycephala. The sequence continues at coordinate 875,349 of NW_025953341.1, read as the reverse complement.
GAGAAAAAAATGAAATAAGAAAAGGGAAAGGAAGGAAAGAGGTTTTTTACCCATTTAGTCTTGCTAGGAGATATGGTTAAGCAGGTGTCACTGGTTCAAGTGATGACCTAATCTCTAGACTAACAGAGAAAGACCAGATGCCTTGAGGTCGAAAGGAGAAGAAACAACGGGAAGAGTTTCTAGTCCTTTCCGGAGCCCCAAGTGCACTGGACGGTGGCCGTACTTCATGTACTCAGCACTAAGGAGTGAGGAGGGGGAGCTGAGAGATAGGTGTTAGCGTAGTAATAACCTATAACTCATTATGCCTCATTAAGGAAACAACAGTTTCTAGAACTACTGTAATCCTATAGAAAAAGGGAAGAGGGTGATAGTAGAATAACACAAAAAAAATAAAATAAAATAAAAATAAAAACAGAAGGTCCCTTTAGACCTAGGGAATGTGAATACCCAGGTTGATTTAATTAAATGCTAAGTTTGATTAAATCCAACTTGACCGAACAGAGATATAGAAAGAAAGTGAAGGAAATAAAATGACACGTAGAGGAGGAATGAAGTTGAACAAAATAAAATTAGAATTTCCTAGTAGATTTAGAAATCTAAAAGGAAAGTTAAACAGACAAAATTGATTTAATTAAATTTTCAAATTTAACCAAATTCAACTTGGCTGCATAGGGATAGTCAGGTGAACAAAGTATTAGCATGAAGTAGAGATAGGAAACTAAACAAATTGATTTAATTAAATTTTAAATTTAATTTAAATTCAACTTGACTGAATAGAGGTACTCAGACTTGACAACATGAGTGACGCCACATACGCACACACACGCACACACATACAAACGGTTTAAACCAGAGATGGGTGCCTTTTGAGGCGTGCCTTGTGAAGCTTTGGAACTCAAATGAATCGTTTGTGTTGCATCAGTGATTCGGAGCGTTTGTCAAACTGCCACAGTCACGTGATTTCAGTAAACGAGGCTTTGTGATGCGTCCTAGCAGTTTCAGAGTGTTTCAATAAGCGCTACAGTTTACTGAAATATCATGTCTTGACAGTAACCTCAGGTTTAAGGATATTAGATGATTCATTGATCACATTTAATTGATAACAACTTAATAATAACCATTTGTGAATGGCTTATTAAAGATGTCTCGTATTCATATATCTCTAGTATTCACTACGCTTACTGTTCTGGCTCGCAAAGGGGCGCTTTGAGCGGTTCAAACAGTGAATCGTTTGTGACGCAATTGATTCATTTGATTCGGAGCTTCACAACGCATTGTGTTCCCATCAGCGGTTCAAATCAAAATCCCTCCTAAAGGGAATCCCAAAGTCTATAAAGTCTTTGGCTTGAATGCTTCACGCTTGCACATGTCTAGGTGCTAGCAGGGTGCTAGCAGCTTTTAGTCGAGGTAAAGGGTTTTAACTCGTAGGGTGTACGCGTAGGGTTTCTATAGAGCTAGATTCGGCTACGCGTGATTCGTTGTTTGCACAACAGTCTGTGATGTGGGTGTGCTGCTATCAGACTTTCAGAGGTGTCTGCTCTACACGCTCTGTTGTCATGCGTTGCCAGGAGACCAATGCCAGCCCGCAACACGATCAGAATGGAGCAGAATTCTAACCGCGTTGCAAGCCCGCATTAAGAACTCCAGTGTGGTCACGCATAACTCACAAATCACAACAGCACATCACTTCACAGACAGTGGTGATTGCTAGTTAAGCTACGCTAGAATTTACACCACAGGTTCGTTGCGTGTGTTTCATATGTGCGGTCCCGCGCATGAATATGAATACAGTGACGGAACGAACAGTAAAAAGGCCTTTAATCGGTGACTGGGGAGTCTCGCCCAGAACACCATTACAAACGCTGTAGTGAGATTTCTTCGTCACACAGGTAAATTTATGCTGCTTAATCTGGAATTCCGTCATCAGAAAAAGGCTTATGCATTTACAGCTGAAAGTGGGGATTTCTTCGCCCAGATTCAGGTTAGTTTATTTGTTCGTGCTGTTAATCTGAGATTCCATCGTCAGAAAGACTTATGCATTTAAAGCTGAAAGTGGGGGTTTCTACGCCCAAGTTCAGGCTTAATTACTTTTGATACCCTTTTGTACGCGCTACTAATCTGCGATTCCGTCGTCAGAAAAGTTTTACGCTCATTTAGCAACTGAAATTATGATTTCTTCGATAATTTCAGGTTAGCTTCTTCATACAATTTAAACATGCATTATAGCATCGAGGAACGTTCTGCCGTTCAAGAGAATGTGCATTGAAGCCCCAGTTTGTGCATGTATAAGATGTTAACAAAAATTATGCCAAAACACATGATTGATTACTGGTCCATCTGCAAACAATTGCTTAAAATGATGCCCGCATTCTCCACCAAATATGTAGCGAAAATTAACTCAAAGGGGAAATATTAATAATTATTCATAACTCATTATGATTATTAATTATGATTAATTATGAATATGCAAATCCGTTAATCAGATTAACTGGACGTAGCTACATTAAAATTAACATTACAATCAGTTAACCTGTTCGTCCAGTGAACGCTCAGTGTTGATTGTTTATTAATTCTAAGAAATGTCAATTTCCAAGTTATGGAAAAATAATATTTCTTATTGTACTGTACTACTCAGAGCACGTAGTCCGGATCTATCACTTAAGAGGCAATTCATTAGCAGACGGAGTCAGAACCAAACGTGTATTGTGCACAATCTTTATTAACTAACTCACAAACACATAACTAAACTAACAAACACATAACATAACATACATAAAGGGTCACACACACACACACACACACACACACGCAAGTCAGAATGAGTAATGATAGTGTTGAACCGGAAGAGA